>NW_026714451.1:0-23325 GCF_029784015.1 Lycium ferocissimum | reverse complement strand
CTGTTTACTTTCCCCCTTTAGTCTTCAACTTGTATTTCAATCGCAACTTCAATATCTTTCCCAACATATATCTTTCATACCTTTGCTTACCTGCGTACTTTGTAACTTCCAACATCATCAATCGTTTTCTTCCATCAATGTCATTCTTCAACTGCAATCACAAATCAGGGTAAGGAGTCCCATCTCCTATGATCTGGCTCTATGGCACGATCTCAGATGTGAAAGAAGAGTAACCACCCTAGATTCCCCGTAGCCTCCTGTTTATAAATGTGGCGCACAACACACCATAAACAAGACTCTACTGGACACGACTTTTGCGTACAACCCCTAGGACAACCGCTCGATACCAATTTGTCACACCCTAACTTCCGATAGGGCATGATGGGCACCCGACCCTTACTTAGGGCCGAGCGAACCCGCTGACTCTCGTAATACTCATAATCATATTGGGCCCGCAAAACATAACATACGCACATAATGAAAATTTTGCAGAAAACAAACATACCTTTCATTTTTTTTTTCAAATCAAATAAAATCTGCGATCGTATGAAATCTGTAATATAAGGCACGGTGGTACTTCGGCTTATATAGCCGCTTGCCAAACACATCGGTAGCGTAATGCATACAAACACACCGGCTTACAAAACAAACCCGACATATCATACACTCGACATTGTCTGCAAAGTCTCTACTAACATCTCAGATACCATACAAGCATTCGGACTCGGCGGCATTCCGGAGGAAGTGGAGCTCGCCAATCCAAATTTCGGAACATCTTCTCGCTAACATCACCTACTCATCCGTGGGTACCGCGTGGCATGAAAACGCAGCCCCCGAAGAAAGGGGGTCAGTACGGAATATGTACTGAGTATGTAAAGCATAGCATACAGAAAATGAGATCATAACCGAGGTACGGAGTACAGAAAGTGAGCACAATAACCAGAATACCAAGGCTTGTATCTGAAACACAAATCGTATCTGGCCCACAATGGGACTGGGTGACATACGCAAATAATCATCATACTCATACCATACACATCATAACCTGTCATACGAAATAACATTAACCGATGTGGGATTTGCCTAAACAAACGTGGGATTTGCCTAAACCAGTGTGGAATTTTGCCTCATCATTGGGTTTGCCCCACCACTGGGTTTGCCCCACCATCGGTGAACAGACTCATCATATCATCATACATCATCACATATCATATGCGGTCCAAAGTGGGACCCGGCGGACAGAACGTGGTCGCCACCCTATCTGGCGCCACAACACAGCATAACACCAGAAGTTTCAAATCTCCGTACATCTCCGAACACATCATAACATCATACATATCATATCATCAGAGCATAACAGATGCCATATCACATCATAACACCATAAACGGTAACCGGACCTATGGCGAGGTCTCGAAAACCGTAACACATCATAACACCGGAGTATATCATAGTGCGCACGATAGCATACTGGCTCGGGATCCGGTGAAAGAGGTAGCAACAGAACGCACGAGCAGATCGTAAGTAACCATACGCATATCAGACATCATCACAGACTCAACAAAATGATCAAAACGAACTCTCATTTTAAAAACCAAAACCATAGTCAAATCGAGTTTTCTTCCGAATCTCTCTCGGGAACACATTAAATCGAGCTTCAGAAACCATAGTTACGTATCAAAATCATATGTATAAAAAAAATCCTTATTTCAAACTCAACAGATAAATAAGTAATCATACTCGGGGGCCGGAAAGATAGTCATATTGGATTCTTTCCAAAATAAGTTATTAGAACCAACATAGAAAAGTCACGGGACCCGCGGACGAGCGTCAACCCAATTCGGGCCCGCCTATGAAAATTAAAGTCCTTGCTTGTCATGAAATCATTTGCGAAGAAATCGAAGCGATCCGAGCTCTTTCTTGAAAGTTACGGTCGTTCGTAGTTTCGAAATCGTTTAGGAACAAATCCCTTTTGAAAACAAAATTCTTTTGAAAATAGAACTCTTTTGAAACCTTAAAATTTAATCATACAAAAGACATAAGGATCATAACTCAACCGCATTAGGGATACGAATATCAAGAAACATATAAGAATCATTTACACAACATTTCAAACTCAATCATATCAAAGACATGCGGACCATAGCTCGACCATACTAAGGATGCCAACATCAAAGCAAATACGAATCACAAACATACTCGAAACTTAAGAATGGAGTTACCCCGAGGCACAAGTCATGTCATACCTTAATCCCGTCTAAGACATGCCAAAAGAAAAGAAGGGTAAGCTTCACATACCTCGTTTGCTTCCTAAGCTAATCCAAACTCAAGCTTCGGCTTCTCAATATCTATAATAACGTCATTTGGCACCAAACATTAGCCATAAGCGTCGAAGAATTCAATTCCAAGTCATTACTTTTTCTACAATTTCAAAGATTTCCCCTATAACTCATCAACCCCGAGAATTCGACTCGGCCAAATTCAACAACACAACAACACCAACAATATCCACAATCAATTCGAAACGCATTCGAACATTAATAATTCTTCTCCACACATTCCAACAACATTCCAATTATGTTCACTACAACTACATACATATAAACCAACATATAATCAAACTAACACTAATGCTCACATATTCAAATTCCAATCCGAAACCATTCAAACAATATTCAAGAACTCTTTAAATAATTCACACAATATTTCCAACAATCCAACAAATGCTCCAATTCACCCGAATTGTCCCCAAACCCGAGAACCATCCATAACACATTCCTAACTTCCGAATCATGTTTTACACCAACAATTCACACTCTAACCATGCCATTTCCATAAATATAAAAATTACACTAAATGCACACATTCGTCCAAATCAGCCCATAACAATTACAATATCAACTTGAATCATTAAGCTCTCATTTCCAACATGGAATCCACATAACAACAACAACCAAAACTCTAAGAAAATTGATTCATTCCTTGCCACACATGAAAGGCCATATTCGGCCAACACACCAACATACACACTTCATGATTTATTATTCATTTCAACACACTACCATAACCAAACATGCTACATAGAACTTAGTTCTTCACTTAGACACACAACACACATACACACGGCCAAACACCATAATCCATATTTCCTTGAATTTCATTCGTTTCCACACTCCACAACATCCACAACTATCAAATTACATTACATAGAATTGGTTCATCATGCTTATACCAACAACACATACTCACAAACCACAACTTCCAACATACAACCTTCCATGATTTTCCATCCATTTCCATACACTATAACACGTTCAAAACATCCATAAAACATTTAGAGGAGGATTAAATCTTACCTTTTCCATCAACTTCCCCCACGGCTAACTTTTGTGAAACACAACAACGAGCGGTTTTCTTGTTCTAACAACCACTCCACGTTAACGAGGACCTTCCAATTAGTGGGAAAACTAGAAGAAATAATTTTTTTGGTGAAGATTCTTGGTCTTCAATTTTTTCCATTCATGGCCGAAGGCCTTTCTCCTTCTTTCTCCATGTTTCTTGATTTTTCTAGGGGATGAAGAATGATGAAAATGATCCCTTGTCATCCTTTAATAACATGTAATAAGCTCCCATGTGGCCATGGCCCACATCACATGTGGCCGGCCACTTATGGAAATTTTCATATAATGGCCAACTTTTCATAATTCATTTTTGGTCCCAAATTTTTCTTAATGATTCCATCCAACAAACTCATAAACACTTATGTATTTAAACAAAGTCGGAAAAAATTAGCCTTGTCCATAACTTGTCGCGACCAACTTAAAATATTCCAACGTACAAAATACGGGGTATAACACGGTCCTTGAAATGCTCCGTATAACCACTGAGTGACACATTTTCCAAAATTTAGCACAATATCACACACACAATTCTATACAATGGGGGAATTTCATGAATTAAGGCTACTCAGCCTTCACCACATCCAAATTCTTTTAGTCATTTCATTGAACAGTTGGCGAGCATAACTACCATTCCTCCATTACTGAATACAAATGGTTGAAATGCCCTCCGACTCAATGGAATGTCGAGACAATCCCTATACTAGCAGCATACATACCAGAATACCAAAGGCTCGTATCTGAAACACAAATCGTATCTGGCCCATAATGGGACTGGGTGACATACGCAAATAATTATCATACTCATACCATACACATCATAACCTGTCATACGAGATAACATTAACCGATGTGGTATTTGCCTAAAACAATGTGGGATTTGCCTAAACCAGTGTGGAATTTTGCCTCATCATTGGGTTTGCCCCACCACTGGGTTTGCCCCACCATTGGGTTTGCCCCACCATCGGTGAACAGACTCATCATATCATCATACATCATCACATATCATATGCGGTCCAAAGTGGGACCCGGCGGACAGAACGTGGTCGCCACCCTATCTGGCGCCACAACACAGCATAACACCAGAAGTTTCAAATCTCCGTATATCTCCGAACACATCATAACATCATACATATCATATCATCAGAGCATAACAGATGCCATATCACATCATAACACCATAAACGGTAACCGGCCCTATGGCGAGGTCTCGGAAACCGTAACACATCATAACACCGGAGTATATCATAGTGCGCACGATAGCATACCGGCCCGGGATCCGGTGAAAGAGGTAGCAACAGAACGCACGAGCAGATCGTAAGTAACCATACGCATATCAGACATCATCACAGACTCAACAGAATGATCAAAACGAACTCTCATTTTAAAAACCAAAACCATAGTCAAATCGAGTTTTCTTCCGAATCTCTCTCGGGAACACATTAAATCGAGCTTCAGAAACCATAGTTACGTATCAAAATCATATGTATAAAAAAATCCTTATTTCAAACTCAACGAGATAAATAAGTAATCATACTCGGGGGCGGAAAGTTAGTCATATTGGATTCTTTCCAAAATAAGTTATTAGAACCAACATAGAAAAGTCACGGGACCCGCGGACGAGCGTCAACCCAATACGGGCCCGCCTATGAAAATTAAAGTCCTTGCTTGTCATGAAATCATTTGCGAAGAAATCGAAGCGATCCGAGCTCTTTCTTGAAAGTTACGGTCGTTCGTAGTTTCGAAATCGTTTAGGAACAAATCCCTTTTGAAAACAAAATTCTTTTGAAAATAGAACTCTTTTGAAACCTTAAAAATTTAATCATACAAAAGACATAAGGATCATAACTCAACCGCATTAGGGATACGAATATCAAGAAACATATAAGAATCGTTTACACAACATTTCAAACTCAATCATATCAAAGACATGCGGACCATAGCCTGACCATACTAAGGATGCCAACATCAAAGCAAATACGAATCACAAACATACTCGAAACTTAAGAATGGAGTTACCCCGAGGCACAAGTCATGTCATACCTTAATCCCGTCTAAGACATGCCAAAAGAAAAGAAGGGTAAGCTTCACATACCTCGTTTGCTTCCTAAGCTAATCCAAACTCAAGCTTCGGCTTCTCAATATCTACAATAACGTCATTTGGCACCAAACATTAGCCATAAGCGTCGAAGAATTCAATTCCAAGTCATTACTTTTTCTACAGAATTTCGGCAAGCATTTCCCCTATAACTCATCAACCCCGAGAATTCGACTCGGCCAAATTCAACAACACAACAACACCAACAATATCCACAATCAATTCGAAACGCATTCGAACATTAATAATTCTTCTCCACACATTCCAACAACATTCCAATTATGTTCACTACAACTACATACATATAAACCAACATATAATCAAACTAACACTAATGCTCACACATTCAAATTCCAATCCGAAACCATTCAAACAATATTCAAGAACTCTTTAAATAATTCACACAATATTTCCAACAATCCAACAAATGCTCCAATTCCCCGAATTGTCCCCAAACCCGAGAACCATCCATAACACATTCCTAACTTCCGAATCATGTTTTACACCAACAATTCACACTCTAACCATGCCATTTCCATAAATATAAAAATTACACTAAATGCACACATTCGTCCAAATCAGCCCATAACAATTACAATATCAACTTGAATCATTAAGCTCTCATTTCCAACATGGAATCCACATAACAACAACAACCAAAACTCTAAGAAAATTGATTCATTCCTTGCCACACATGAAAGGCCATATTCGGCCAACACACCAACATACACACTTCATGATTTATTATTCATTTCAACACACTACCATAACCAAACATGCTACATAGAACTTAGTTCTTCACTTAGACACACAACACACATACACACGGCCAAACACCATAATCCATATTTCCATGAATTTCATTCGTTTCCACACTCCACAACATCCACAACTATCAAATTACATTACATAGAATTGGTTCATCATGCTTATACCAACAACACATACTCACAGCCACAACTTCCAACATACAACCTTCCATGATTTTCCATCCATTTCCATACACTATAACACGTTCAAAACATCCATAAAACATTTAGAGGAGGATTAAATCTTACCTTTTCCATCAACTTCCCCCACGGCTAACTTTTGTGAAACACAACAACGAGCGGTTTTCTTGTTCTAACAACCACTCCACGTTAACGAGGACCTTCCAATTAGTGGGAAAACTAGAAGAAATAATATTTTTTTTGGTGAAGATTCTTGGTCTTCAATTTTTTCCATTCATGGCCGAAGGCCTTTCTCCTTCTTTCTCCATGTTTCTTGATTTTTCTAGGGGATGAAGAATGATGAAAATGATCCCTTGTCATCCTTTAATAACATGTAATAAGCTCCCATGTGGCCATGGCCCACATCACATGTGGCCGGCCACTTATGGAAATTTTCATATAATGGCCAACTTTTCATAATTCATTTTTGGTCCCAAATTTTTCTTAATGATTCCATCCAACAAACTCATAAACACTTATGTATTTAACAAAGTCGGAAAAAATTATCCTTGTCCATAACTTGTCGCGACCAACTTAAAATATTCCAACGTACAAAATACGGGGTATAACACGGTCCGTGAGATGCTCCGTATAACCACTGAGTGACACATTTTCCAAAATTTAGCACAATATCACACACACAATTCTATACAATGGGGGAATTTCATGAATTAAGGCTACTCAGCCTTCACCACATCCAAATTCTTTTAGTCATTTCATTGAACAGTTGGAGAGCATAACTACCATTCCTCCATTACTGAATACAAATGGTTGAAATGCCCTCCGACTCAATGGAATGTCGAGACAATCCCTATACTAGCAGCATACATACCAAATTCGACCCCCCAGCTAATTCAAATAATCAATTTCAAACACCGAACCCACCAAAGGCTATATTTAGAGAATTTAAACCCTAGGTGGAATTCTTAGTAAAAAAAAAAACAAAGCATCTCATCAGGACGAGTCTCAAATACGAAGGAGAATAAACAATCTATTACTGAGAGTGAAGGATGAAGCATTAACATACCTTGTGGTTGATGAGACTTGAAAAAACTTGAAGCACTTGCGTGCTCTAGTTAGAATAAAACACAAAAAAATGAAATTGAAGTGGGTGGTGATGTGAGAATGAAATGCACGATTGCTGTTGCCTTTAAGTGAGAGAGAACAATGATTTGTGAGATGGGTAGGTTATAGGAGAAGAATGCTCCGGTTATGAGTGTGAGAGAGAGAACAGTTTGAATTTGAAGAAGTGGGGGAGAGTGGGAAGTGGATTAGGTATTTAAACCTTCCCCATGTTTACGCTGCATTTTTGCGCTCCGTAAAGAGGTTTACAGCATGTTCTATGGTCATTTAAGTGAGTTACCTGGTGACGTGGCTATAGCAATTTTACGGCCCATAAAAGTTACCGTAGAAACTTTTACGGTCCGTGAATTTGCACCTTTGGCCTGTGAATTTTCACCTTGCAATTTCCAGTGCACCAAATTTTTCTCTCTAATTTACTGTCCATTTTACGGACCATAAAATGTTTTACGGTCAGTTCAACAGCCCGTAAAATGGACCTCTGTAGCCTTTGTCCCTGCTCACTTCACCAAGTTTCTCAACTTTTTGGGTCCTAACACAGAAACAAACATCAAAAACATCACGAAAATAAAAATATCATACAACATGAAAGTAAACACTTGGATTGCCTCCCAAGAAGCACTTAATTTAACGTCGCGGCACGACAGTTTCACCCATTTCATGGTTCATTGGGGTAGGTGATCTCAATCGTCTTCATTTCATTGGGTAAGCCCAAGTAGTGCTTAACCCGTTACCCATTTACTTTAAAATGCTCTCCATCCAGGCCAACAAGCTCAATTGCTCCATGTGAGAACACTTGTGCTACTTCAAAGGGACCAGACCGTTTGGATTTTAATTTTTCGAGAAACAACCGGAGCCTTGAGTTGAAATAACACACAATCCCCGGGGCTAAATTCTCTTTGCAAGATCTTCTTGTTATATCCCGCATTTTGTACGTTAAAATATTTTAAGTTGGTTGCGACATGTTGTGGACAAGACTTTTAATTTCCGGCTTTGTTGATTTTGTGTTAATGCACAAGTTGCATATTTTCATCTTTTTAATTGTTATGGAATGTTAAGGGTAAAATTGGAATAAGAAAAATTTGGGGTTAAAAGTGAATTATGGAAAGATAATATTTCATGAAAATGGCCATATGAGGCCATGTGTGTGTGTGGGCCATAGGGCCATGTGGATGAATTATATATGTAGTAAAAGATGACTAAGTCATCTTATTTTCCTCATCTCCATCCTTAGAATTTTCAAGAAGCTCGGAGAACCAAAAGCAAGCAACCATTCGGCCATGTCCATGGAAATTTGAAGACCAAAACTCTCCATCAAAAAAATATTTTCTTGTAGCTTTTCTACTAAGTGGAAGGCCCTTATTAACATGGAGTGGTTGTTGGAGTAAGCCATCCATTCATCTTTGCAAACCGCCAACCCTAGCCAAGTGGAAAGCTAAGAGGTAAAGGTGAGATTTAATCTCCTTTTTCATGTGTTATGGATGATTTGTGTATGTTGTGGAGTGTGGAAGTGAATGAAATCATGAAAATATGGATGTTGATGTTTGGCCGTGTGGGTGTGTAATGGTGTGGGAGTGATGAATTAATTGCATTAGCATGTTTGGGTGTTGTTGTAGTGTGTAGAAATGGATAGAAATCATGGAATTTATGTATGTGATGTGTGGCCGAAAATGGGTTGATTTGGCATAGGTATGTTGAACTAATTTTGTGTAGTATTTTGGTTGATGTGGTTATGTGTTTTATGATGAGAATGAAGGTATTGAGTGATTCAAGTTAAAGTTGTAATTGTTGTGTTGTGGCCGTGTATGTGTAGTGTAGTGTAGAAGTGAAGAACTAAATTTATTTAGTATGGTTGGAATGTTGTGTTGTGGATTCTATGATGAAAAGTGAAGTTTTAATGAGCCAAGTTGAAGATATAATCATGTGGGCTGAATTGGACGATAATGTGATATTAATATGGTTTCTTGAATTTATGAAAATGAAGTTGTTAACGAATGGATTGTTGGCATAGTTTATGAGTTTGGAAGAAAAAATTTGTTGGTGATGTTCTTGTTGAATTGGAATGATTTCGGGTAAGGTTGTGCATTGGATTAGTTGTTTGGAATATTATGCGGGTTGTTGGAAATGTTCTTGAATCGTGTTTGAAAAGTTTTGGATTGTTATTTGGATAGGCGATCGTCGATATTAGTTTGGATATATGTAGTTGAATTGAATATATGTGAATGTTGTCGAATGATGTGGAAAGGGATTATTAATGTTAGAATGCGTTTGGAATTGCTTATTGGTATTGCTATTGTGTTGTTGGTATTGTTGATAATGATTTGGCCGAGTTAAATTCTCGGGGATGTCCAAGTTATAGGGGAAATGCTGCCTAAAATTCTGTAGAAAAAGTAATGGCTTGGAATTGAATTCTTCGATGTTTATGGCTAATGTTGATATCAAATGGCGTGTTGTAGATTTTGAGAAGCCGAGACTTGAGTTTGGATCAGCTTAGGAAGCAACCGAGGTATGTGAAGCTTACCCTTCTTTTCTTTTGGCATGTCTTAGACGAGATTAAGGTATGACATGATTTGTGCCTCGGGGTAACTCCATTCTTAAGTTTCGAGTATGTTTGTGATTCGTATTTGCTTTTGATGTTGGTATCCTTAGTATGGTCAGGCTATGGTTCGTATGTTTTTGATATGATTGAGTTTGAAATGTTGTGTAAACGGTTCTTATTTGTTTCTTGATATTCGTATCCTTAATGCGGTCGAGTTTTGATCCTTATGTCTTTTGTATGATTAAATTTTTTAAGGTTGCAAAAGAGTTCTGTTTTCAAAAGAGTTTTGTTTTCAAAAGAGATCTGTTCCTAAACGATTTCGAAACTACGAACGCCCGTAACTTTCAAGGAAGGGCTCGGATCGCTTTGATTTCTTCGCAAATGATTTCATGACGAGTAAGGACTTTGATTTTCATAGGCGGGCCCGGATCGGGTTGACGCTCGTCCGTGGGTCCCGCAACTTTTCTATGTTTGGTTTTAATGACCTATTTTTGAAAGAATTTAATATAACTATTTTTCCGACCCCAAGTATGATCATATATTCATCTGTTGAGTCTGAAATAAGGATTTTTACATATGTGATTTTGATACATGACTATGATTTTCGAAGTTCGGTTTGATATGTCCCCGAGGGATATTCGGAAGGAAATCGATTTGACTACTTTGTTTTTGGCTTATAAATGATGGTTCGTTTGATTAATCTATTGGGTCTTTGAAAATGTTTTAAACTATATTTGGTTACTCACGATTCTACTCGTGCATTCTGTTGTTACATTTTTCGCCAAGTCCCGGGCCGATTATGTTATCAGGCGCACTATGCAAAGATTCTGAAATATGATGTGCATTCTGAAATATGATGTGTATTCTGAAGTATGATGTGTATTTCGAAACATGATGTGATAGGAAGTCTGATATGATATGATGGTCTGATTTACCGATGCGTATTCTAGAATATGATGTGTCCGGTTCGCCGAGCCCCTTTTCGGTCGGGAACCGCGTATGTATTATGGTGTTATGATGTGTCTGGTACGCCGAGCCCCTTTCGGCCGGGTACTGTGTGTATATGTTATGTTATATGTTATATGTATGGATTCTGGAATATGATCTGTTGGTATCAGGGCCGGTGGTGGGGCAAACCCAATGGTGGGGCAAACCCAATGATGATGCAAAATTCCACATTGGTTTAGGCAAATCCCACATTGGTTTAGGCAAATCCCACACTGGTTTAGGCAAATCCCACATTGGTCTAGACAAATCCCAGATTGGTCTAGGCTAATCCCACATCGGTTAATGGCATCTCATATGACCGGTCATGATGTTATGATGCATTACGGTATGTGTATGATGATTATGCGTGATTGGTGTTTCAGGAGTAAGCATTTTTGGGCATTCTGGTTATTGTATTTGTCTTCTATACCTCTGATGTACGGTTTGTGTTTCAGATGCGAGCACTTTGGTATGCTGGTTATTATGCCCACTTTCTGTACTTCTGTTTCGATTGTGGTTCGGTTCTGTTTACTGTAGCTTCTGCTTTACATACTCAGTACATATGTCGTACTGACCCCCTTTCTTCGGGGGCTGCGTTTTATGCCGCGCAGGTTGTTATAGCTCGTATTTCGTGCGCTCGGACATTTAAAAGAAGTCGTGGAATGTGGAAGGTAAGATCGTTTTCCAAAACTATTTTAATGCGCAAGTGGGTTATTAATATTATTTAGGAATATTGTTGATATGGAATATTGAGAAAAGTTAAGGGCGAAAAAGAAAATTCACAAAATGTCCCATGGCAATATCATGGAAGTCTAAGGGTAAAATGATAATTTCACAAGTGTTCAAGAAAATTCTTGAAAAATCCCAAGTTGACCATGTGGCATGTGTGGCATATGTCCACATTTCTATTAATTAGTGGGGGCCTAATTTTAAATTATAAGGACATATGGACCAAAGCTTACAAAGGAAGACACTTAGTCTTCTTTATTCATTTTTAAGAAACATTCAAGAAAATGGAAGAAATCTCTAGAGAAGGAAAGAAAGGGATCATGTGGTCATACTTTTATTTTGAAGGACTTAATTATAAATATGGAAAATTGGTGGAAGACATGTATATATATATAGAAAGTTATCTTATTTTCACCTACTTCTCTAGAAAAATTCAAGAAGACCAACAACAAGAGAAAAGAAGGAGAAAACCTCTAGGCCATTCGGCCATAGCAAGAGCAACAAGACACTTGGGAAAATTTTTCTTTAAAAATCATTTCCTACTAATTGAAGGGTCCCTAGCAAGTTAGAGTGCTCATTGGAGCAAGAACAACACATATTCATGCAAGTTGGAATTTTTAGCCAAGTGAAGAATTGAAGAAAAAGGTAAGGTTTAATCCTTTCTTATATGTTATGGATGATTTTGTGTGTTGTAGCATGTAAAAGTGGATGAAATTCATGGAGGAGAAAAATTATGTTGTGGCCGTGTACCTATGGATGGGTGTAGGAATTATGTTTTAATTATTTTATCTAGTGTTTGATTGTTATTGTTGTGGATGCTATGTTAGTAATGGAAGTTGAATGATTTTGGAGAGGTTGTAGCTGTGTATGCATAATGTTGGCCGAGAATGATGAGGTTTGGCAAAGCTATGACGAATTAATTCTAATTAACATTTTAGTTGTTGTAATGTGTAGAAAAGGATGTAATTCACGAAAATATGGAAGTTGTTGATATGGCCGTGTGATGTGTAGTGTAGGGAGGATGAATTAAATATATATAGTATGTTGATTGTTGTAGAAGTGAATAGAAATGGATGAAAATGCATGAAAATTTATGAAAGCATGCATGTAGTTGTTGTGGCCGTGTAGGTATGTGCATTGGGTGGAAGTAATGAACTAATTTCATTTGGTATGTTAATTGTTGTTGTGGAAGATTTTATGATGAAAAGTGAAGATTTAATATGGTTAGAGATGGAGTGGTGAATGAATTGAATTGAATTGAATAGTGTTGCTAGAATAATTGTTAGTCTTGTTGTTGATTTGGCCGGGTTGAATTCCCGGATTGTTGTTGATTAAAATTTGCCGAGTTAGATTCTCGGGGATGGCGCATTTACAGGGGAAATGCTTTTTTTGCCGAAATTTCTGTAGACAAATGTTGATTCAAGATTTGGATTCTTAAGGACTTTAATTAATGTTTGGGTAAATGTGACCAATTTGTAGATTTTGGCGGATTTGAGACTTGAATTTGGAGTCGCAAATGAAGCAGAAAAGGTATGTAAGGTTTCACCTTCCTTTCTTGGCATGTCTTAGACGTAGTAGGTTTGGACACGGGCCTCGGGGACATTTCCTTTCCTAGAAATCCGAGACTGAAATTAACCCTTTTTCATTCAATAGAAGTGAATTAATATTTTGCATAAAATGTTGGAAAGTTGCCTAAACATCTAGAACTCGCACAAATAGGACCCGACTACCTTAACACTCTCATAAGTGACGTCTTGGAATGTAACATATGTAAATTGTGTACGCCACCTCATTTGTCTCGAGGTGGGCCCACTGTTCCCGGATTTTCTTTATTGCTCCGTTTATCAAACGATAAGTGTGTAACCACTCTAATGAGAATACTTCTATGATGATAAGGATAACGATGATGTAAGGAAGAGAATATGTCTATGATAAATATGGCAAGAATGCTTCCATGACTAAGAGTTTTAAGTTAAGAATGTAATACGAGTATGAAAGTGTTAAACTAGTTCTTGGTCCTTAATTCTATTCCTTGGTCATGACACTATTTTATAAAGATTTCAAAGCATATGAATCAACGTTTATGATGTCCATGTTTTCTTTTAATGTTATTTTCCGACGATAGTCTCGCCTTATGATTATTGTCCCTCCAAGGTGAGACATGACGACCCTGATGATTCTATAATGTAATCGGAGGTTACCGACCTTATGTCACTCCGATAGAGTTATAGCTTTTCTTTTGGGCTCTCCTGCATGCTATGACGTGAAATATGTATAAGTATATGTATATGTATATGTATATGTATATGTATATGTATATGTATATGTATATGTATATGTATATGTATATGTATATGTATATGTATATGTATATGTATATGTATATGTATATGTATATGTATATGGGGAAGATGGGAAAAAGGGCAGAGCGCTATAGACGCTATCCACCTGATCAGTTGGTATCAGAACCGGTGGTGGGGCAAACCCAATGGTGGGGCAAACCCAATGGTGGGGCAAACCTCAGTAAGAACGCTGAGTCCCAGAGTGGGGGGTAAGTGTAAGGCTTGCCTTAGGCAAATCCCACATTGGTTTAGGCAAATCCCACATTGGTTCAGGCAAATCCCATATCGGTTAATGTTGTCCCGGACGCGGGATATATATATATATATATATATATTATATATATATATATATATATATATATATATTTATGGTTAAATGGATCGGCTGCCGACGCCTCGGCAATATGATATGTGCTATTTTCTATATATGTGAAAGAAATGTTTTTCAAAGGAAAGATAAGCATGCATGGCATCCGCCTCAGGGGCACTCTTATGCATAGGTTACTCTGCTATCCTATGATATGTTCTATGTTTCCATGCAGTTATTGTTCATATGTACATTTCTCACTATATTACTATTCATGCCTTACATACTCAGTACATTGTTCGTACTGACCCCTCTTCTTCGGGGGCTGCGTTTCATGCCGCGCAGGTACACCCAGATGATGCGAAGTTAGCATAAAAGATATTCCAAAGATAGTTGGCGAGCTCGTTCGCTCCGGGTGTGGCGAGTCGAGCTTGCATGCTAGGATTTCTGATTGCAACTAGAGACTTTGCAGACAGAGTTGTGGGCGTAGAGAGTCAGTCGGCCAGCGGCTCCACCAGCCGATGTGTCATAAGTGTTATGTTATATGTTTCGTATAACTATAGATTTTGTTTGAATTGAGTACAAAGAAAATTTCTGAAGGTTTTTACTACGTTTTCATTCTTATTAATGTAAAAGTCTAAGGGAGTCTATATATGTAATAAGAGTTAGTGGGTTCGCTCGGCTCCAGAGATGGGGTCGGGTGCCCATCACACCCTAGTAAGGTCGGGGTGTGACACAGGTGCACAGATGAGTAAGAGGATTCTAGTGGAAGATGTTCCGGTGGATTGGCGAACTCCACTTTTTCCGAGTGCTGCCGAGTCCGAGCATTCATGTTCTGGTATCTGGGTTATGTTAGAGACTTTGCAGACAGGGTCATGTATGTAATATGTCAGTTGTAAGCGGCTAGGCGAGCCGATATGTTGTTATGCATTATTCTGCAGATTCATTTTGTAATCGGCTATGTAAGCCGATATATCAGTATGCCTTATGTTACGGATTTTGTACGGTCGCAAGTTTTATTTGATTTGAAAAGATGAAAGGCATGTTTGTTTTCCGAAAAAAAATTTCCTTCTGCATTGTGACATGTTTTGCGGGCCCAGTATGATTATGTGTATTACGAAAGTCTGCGGGTTCGCTCGGCCCTAGGTAAGGGTCGGGTGCCCATCATGCCCTACCGAAAATTAGGGTGTGACAAATTGGTATCAGAGCAGTTCGTCCTAGGGGTTGTCTGCAAAGTCGTGTCAAGTAGAGTCTTGTTTATGGTGTGTTGCGCGCCACAGTTATAAACAGGAGGCTACCGGGCATTTAGGTTGGTTACTCTTCTTTCATATCTGAGATCGTGCCATAGAGCCAAGTCATAGGGAGTGAGACTTCTGATGCTAACCTTTGGTTTCAGCAGAAGAATGACATCGATAGAAGAAAGCGATTGATGATGTTGGAAGTTACAAAGTACGCAGGTAAGCAAAGGTATGAAAGGTATATGTTGGGTCGTGCGAAGTATGATCGAAATGTAAAGTTGAAGATTAAAAGGGAAAGTGAACGGGAAAGTGTAACGGGTGCGGTTTGAAATTTTGGGCATACGAGGTATGTTTATTATTTTTGTACTGTTGATGATATTGGGAGCCCTGTGAGGCTGTGATACGATATGACATGTATATATGTATATGTGTATGCCGGCCCTGTGAGGCATTGTTGGTTTTTCACGCGTGCAGGTTTTGAGATAGGAAGAAATATAGAGGAAACTCTGCCGAAATTTTTTCAAAAAAAAAAAAAAGAGAAAAGAGAATGAGATATGGGTTCGTAATACGACTTGAAAGGTCGTGCCGATAGTAACAGTGAGATTGAGACAAGAGTACAGAGGAAAGGAATTGTGATGTATACGAATGTATTGATAAGACGGTTTGTAAGGTATTGAGGATAAGGAATTGTGATTAACTCAAATTGATATTGTGATTGTTGCGGACTGAATTGAAGATTTTTGGTATATTTAATGTAATTTGTATGTTGGGGAAAATAGCATTTTTAGAATGTAAATTGTGGATACAATCATGATTTGAAAATGAGGAATAAGTTGAAGTGAGGTTCTCGGTTTGGGGGCTGTTTTCGGCTGAATTGGAGAAAATTTTGGATTGTTGGAAATGTTGTATGAATTGCTTAGAATGCCTTTAAATATTGTTGGTATGGGTTCGGGTTAGTATGTGAATGTATAAGCGTCGACGTTGGCTTGAATGCAAGTCGTCGAATTGAATTTATGTAAGTTGTTGAATAATGGAAAAGAAAGCTATTGTTGTTGTATTGCTTTCAGATTGATTATTAATGTTGTTAGGTTGGTTGTTGTTGTTGTGGTTGATTGATATGGCCGAGTTAAATTCTCGGGGTAGCCTATTTACAGGGGAAATGCTGCCCAAATTTCTCAGAGAATTAAGGGCGAAATTGGAATTTAATGCCCAAAAAGTCTTTAGCTAATGTTTGGCATTTTATGGCTTGTTTATAGATCGTGGGCAGCCCGAATCATAGGTGGGATTTAGCTTGAGTTTGGATCATTTTGGAGAGCGTTTGAGGTATGTAAAGTAACCTTTTCTTTTTGGCATGCCTTAGTTAAAATAGGCTATGATACGAGCCTCTAGGAAACTCTATTCTCGCAATCCGAGCTTGTCTATGATTCGCATTTGTTTCCTTGGTATTCTTGTGCTAATATGCCATAACATTGATCCTTATATCCTTGGAATTCATAAGTTGCAAAGGTTATGTGAAAGCTGATTTTTTTTTGAAAGAATTTATTCTTTAACGATTCTAAAACTACAAACGCCCATAACTTTCTCAGAAAAGCTCGGATTGCTTTGAAATTTTCGTAGGAGTTTGTATGATATAGAATGAGTGTTTTTCATAGGCGGGCCCAGTTCGGGTCTACACCCGTCTGTGGGTCCCGCGACGTTCTCTTATGAAATTTTGACAACTTTTGAAAAAGAATGTTATAACTATTATTCTGATTTCAAATATGACTATTTTACTTACCTTTGGATTTATGACAATGATTTTATGCATATGATTACTCACTACTCCGCTCGTGCCTACTATGGTATCGTTCGCCGGTTCCCGGGCCGATTCTGTTGTCGTGCGCATTATGATATACTCCGGTGTTATGCTGTGTTTATGGTTCACCGAGATCCTCACTCGAGGGCCGGGTTCCACTTATATTTGGTGTGATGCTGTGTATGGCGATATCGTGTATGATATGTGACGAGATTCGGAGATTTGAAACTTTCGGTGTTATCCGTGTTATGGCGTCATCGACAGGCGGGCGACCATATTTCCTGTGCCCTATGCATGATTTATATTTTGAAGTAACATTTTGATATTTTGGAAATGCATTTACTTTCTGTACCTCTATTTCGATTTGAACTCAGATTGTATACTACATTTTCTGCTTTGCATACTCGACATATTTCGTACGACCCCCGCTTCCTTCGGGGTTTGCGTTTCATGCCGCGGTACGGACGCACGATTGGTGATCCACCCGTTTAGGACACCCTCTTCTCGCTTATTTGAGTGCTCCTCTCATTCCGAGCGTATATTTTGGTATATATATTCGTTCGTTGCATTGTATATATTCGTTCGGGGGCACGGCGGGGCCCCCGTCCCGTCATATGATTACGTACTGTCCGTTTAGGTCGTGGACATGTTTGTGGGCATGCCTACTTACGTACGGTTGTGTTTGTATATGTTGTGTTTGGGCGATTTCATTCGCCGTGGTGCCTTGTCGGCCCACATATGTATATATGTTGTTTTGATGCCCCCGTGTGGCCTTTGTTGGTATTTTTACGTAACGGGGTTATTTTGGATAGTCCGTAAAATAAAGGAAACTCTGCCGAAATTTTTCTGGAAATTATATAAATTTGGAACACAGCCTTGTTGGCTTCTGTTACATACTCGGATGCATTTGATATAATTTGTGATAGCATTTGATAGGTGTGTTTGGGTGCCCAGATCGGGCACTAGTCACGGCCTACGGGGTTGGGTCGTGACAGAAGTGGTATCAGAGCGGTTTGTCCTCGGAGTGTCCACAGATCGTGTCTAGTAGAGTCTTGTTTATCGGTGTGTTGTGCACCACATCTATAAACGAAGCTACGGGCATTTAGGATGTTGTCTTTTCTTCGATCTTAGATCGTGCGATAGAGCCGTGTTATCGGGGATGACTCCTCTCGACGAGAATGTTATGTTTTCGAGCGATGCCTCCGAGGAAGGCCACGGTGCCCGAAGGGCAAGTCTACGGTGTTTGGAGACCGGGCGAGCCGGGTGACTACTAGGCTCGTGCTCGGATAGAGCCGGTATTGTGCCTCCGACGCCAGCTGGATTGCACGCTACGCCGCCGCATGTCGGAGGGTTTGGGCGCCACGGTGCAAGACCGGGGGCGGCTCCACCGCCAACTCCCACGGTACCGTGCACAGTACCTCCGGTTCCTCGGCCCGGGGGCGTATGATGGGACCCTACGAGAGGCGATGCGGTGACTCGGTTGGTAGCGAGCGGTCCCCGGACGGGGAGCGAGGGGAGGATCGTGCGGACGGGCGCGACGGTCACGGGGCCCGTGATTTTCTACTTTGTGGGCCACCGAGTTCTTCGGGTCAAAGCCCGCGGAGGACCCTCGTGAGTTCATCCGACGGATGCGGCGTACCTTCGCGATTGATTAGTGCCTCCGAGACAGAGTCGGTTGAGATGGCATCATACCGGTTGCACGATGTAGCAGCTAATTGGTATGAGTCGTGGATGCTGTCCAGAGGAGAGGGTGCCCCTCCAGCCGTATGGGGCGAGTTTACAGAGGCCTTCCTGGCCCATTTTCTGCCTCCGGAGGTGAGGCGAGCCAGGGTAGACCGATTTCTGCTGTTGAAGCAGCGGGGCAGGCCAGTTGGCTGTAGCAATTTTACGGCCCATAAAGTTACCGTAGAAACTTATACGGTCCGTGAATTTGCACCTTTGGCCTGTGAATTTTCACCTTGCAATTTCCAGTGCACCAAATTTTTCTCTCTAATTTACTGTCCATTTTACGGACCATAAAATGTTTTACGGTCAGTTCAACAGCCCGTAAAATGGACCTCTGTAGCCTTTGTCCCTGCTCACTTCACTCCAACTTTTCCCAAGTTTCTCAACTTTTTGGGTCCTAACACATAAACAAATATCAAAAACATCACGAAAATAAAAATATCATACAACATGAAAGTAAACACTTGGATTGCCTCCCAAGAAGCACTTAATTTAACGTCGCGGCACGACAGTTTCACCCATTTCATGGTTCATTGGGGTAGGTGATCTCAATCGTCTTCATTTCATTGGGTAAGCCCAAGTAGTGCTTAACCCGTTGCCCATTTACTTTAAAATGCTCTCCATCCAGGCCAACAAGCTCAATTGCTCCATGTGAGAACACTTGTGCTACTTCAAAGGGACCAGACCGTTTGGATTTCAATTTTCGAGAAACAACCGGAGCCTTGAGTTGAAATAACACACAATCCCCGGGGCTAAATTCTCTTTGCAAGATCTTCTTGTTATATCCCGCATTTTGTACGTTAAAATATTTTAAGTTGGTTGCGACAAGTTGTGGACAAGACTTTTAATTTCCGGCTTTGTTGATTTTGTGTTAATGCACAAGTTGCATATTTTCATCTTTTTAATTGGTATGGAATGTTAAGGGTAAAATTGGAATAAGAAAAATTTGGGGTTAAAAGTGAATTATGGAAAGATAATATTTCATGAAAATGGCCATATGAGGCCATGTGTGTGTGTGGGCCATAGGGCCATGTGGATGAATTATATATGTAGTAAAAGATGACTAAGTCATCTTATTTTCCTCATCTCCATCCTTAGAATTTTCAAGAAGCTTGGAGAACCAAAGCAAGCAACCATTCGGCCATGTCCATGGAAATTTGAAGACAAAACTCTCCATCAAAAAATATTTTCTTGTAGCTTTTCTACTAAGTGGAAGGCCCTTATTAACATGGAGTGGTTGTTGGAGTAAGCCATCCATTCATCTTTGCAAACCACCAACCCTAGCCAAGTGGAAAGCTAAGAGGTAAAAGTGAGATTTAATCTCCTTTTTTATGTGTTATGGATGATTTGTGTATGTTGTGGAGTGTGGAAGTGAATGAAATCATGAAAATATGGATGTTGATGTTTGGCCGTGGGTGTGTAATGGTGTGGGAGTGATGAATTAATTGCATTAGCATGTTTGGGTGTTGTTGTAGTGTGTAGAAATGGATAGAAATCATGGAATTTATGTATGTGATGTGTGGCCGAAAATGGGATGATTTGGCATAGGTATGTTGAACTAATTTTGTGTAGTATTTTGGTTGATGTGGTTATGTGTTTTATGATGAGAATGAAGGTATTGAGTGATTCAAGTTAAAGTTGTAATTGTTGTGTTGTGGCCGTGTATGTGTGTGTAGTGTAGAAGTGAAGAACTAAATTTATTTAGTATGGTTGGAATGTTGTGTTGTGGATTCTATGATCAAAAGTGAAGTTTTAATGAGCCAAGTTGAAGATATAATCATGTGGGCTGAATTAAACGATAATGTGATATTAATATGGTTTCTTGAATTTATGAAAATGAAGTTGTTAACGAATGGATTGTTGGCATAGTTTATGAGTTTGGAAGAAAAAAATTTGTTGGTGATGCTCTTGTTGAATTGGAATGATTTCGGGTAAGGTTGTGCATTGGATTGGTTGTTTGGAATATTATGCGGGTTGTTGGAAATGTTCTTGAATCGTGTTTGAAAAGTTTTGGATTGTTATTTGGATAGGCGATCGTCGATATTAGTTTGGATATATGTAGTTGAATTGAATATATGTGAATGTTGTCGAATGATGTGGAAAGGGATTATTAATGTTAGAATGCGTTTGGAATTGCTTATTGGTATTGCTATTGTGTTGTTGGTATTGTTGATAATGATTTGGCCGAGTTAAATTCTCGGGGATGTCCAAGTTATAGGGAAATGCGCCCAAAATTACGTAGAAAAAGTAATGGCTTGGAATTGAATTCTTTGATGTTTATGGCTAATGTTGATATCAAATGGCGTGTTGTAGATTTTGAGAAGCCGAGACTTGAGTTTGGATCAGCTTAGGAAGCAACCGAGGTATGTGAAGCTTACCTTCTTTTCTTTTGGCATGTCTTAGACGAGATTAAGGTATGACATGATTTGTGCCTCGGGTTAACTCCATTCTTAAGTTTCGAGTATGTTTGTGATTCGTATTTGCTTTTGATGTTGGTATCCTTAGTATGGTCAGGCTATGGTTCGTATGTTTTTGATATGATTGAGTTTGAAATGTTGTGTAAATGGTTCTTATTTGTTTCTTGATATTCGTATCCTTAATGCGGTCGAGTTTTGATCCTTATGTCTTTTGTATGATTAAATTTTTTAAGGTTGCAAAAGAGTTAACGTTTTCAAAAGAGTTTTGTTTTCAAGAGATCGATTTCCTAAACGATTTCGAAACTACGAACGCCGTAACTTTCGGGGAAGGGCTCGGATCGCTTTGATTTCTTCGCAAAATGATTTCATGACGAGTAAGGACTTTGATTTTCATAGGCGGGCCCGGATCGGGTTGACGCTCGTCCGTGGGTCCCGCAACTTTTCTATGTTTGGTTTTAATGACCTATTTTTGAAAGAATTTAATATAACTATTTTTTCGACCCCGGAGTATGATCATATATTCATCTGTTGAGTCTGAAATAAGGATTTTTACGTATGTAATTTTGATACGTGACTATGGTTTTTGAAGTTCGGTTTGACATGTTCCCGAGGGATATTCGAAAGGAAATCTGGTTACTTTTTGTTTTGGCTTATAAATGATGGTTCGTTTGATTAATCTATTGGGTCTTTGAAAATGTTTTAAACTATATTTGGTTACTCACGATTCGACTCGTGCATTCTGTTGTTACATTTTTCGCCAAGTCCCGGGCCGGTTATGTTATCAGGCGCACTATGCTGTATTTTGAAATATGATGTGCATTCTGAAATATGATGTGTATTCTGAAGTATGATGTGTATTTCGAAACATGATGTGATAGGAAGTACGATATGATATGATGGTGCGATTTACGCAGATGCGTATTCTAGAATATGATGTGTCCGGTTCGCGAGCCCACTTTTCGGTCGGGAATCGCGTATGTATTATGGTGTTATGATGTGTATGCAGCAGAGGCCCCTTTACGTCACACCTAACCTTATTAGGATGTGATGGGCACCCGACCCTTACTTAGGGGCGAAGCCGAACCCTCGGACTCTTACCGCGTACAAAGTTACGCCAAACTTTTTAAATCAAACAAGATAAAATACATAGCAAAATTTTCAGCAATCTCCTTTCTCGTAGCCTTTAAATCGAACAAATCTATAATTATGCAAAATTTCATTACATAACACGGTTCGACATATCGGTGATGGAGTACGTACGGACGACAATCAATACCCACGGCGATTGTACTGCAAAGTCTTTAATATAAATCCGGAAATCATAACAAACAAACTGCGACTTGGCGACCCCTCTAGGGAGAATGGAGCTTGCCATCTCTGTGAACACCTTCTATAATAACTTCGGCTCGTACGGGAGTACTGCGTGGCATGAAACGCGGCCCCGAAAGACAGGGGGTCGATGCGGAAAATGTGCGAGCATGTAAGGCATGCAATACGGAAAACGAGAACCATAAACGAGACAAACAAGACTAAAAAATAAGTACATTACTCAAAAATACCGGACGGCTTCTTTGAGACACAAATCGTACGTACTGTCTCCTATATCGGAAAAGGACTACGAGAAAGTAAGCACGGTCGTCCGAAGTACCGAAATGCTTATTTTACAATCACGGATCGATGT
>NW_026714450.1:0-23462 GCF_029784015.1 Lycium ferocissimum | reverse complement strand
CGATGAAGATCGTAGACTCTAAGTTGAGCTCCATCACGAATCATAGGCTCTATAAATACACTCAAGCCAATGAGAATCATATCATCCTCTCTTTCTTTAAAAGGATTCATCCTCGAATCCGAACCTTGCAAAATCCAAGGGAAGACAACAACAAGCAAGATCCTCAAAGCATGAGGGTTAGTGTTAGCACAAACAAATCGACCGATATGCCAAGGATGCACAAACTTGTGGTATAACTACTCATCAATAATCAATGTGAAGAAAGACTCCACATATGGGGCACCTAGAAGTTGACCCCTCCAAATATCATGAAATAAGGGTAAGATAAGGAAACTAATGGACCTAAGACAATAAGCATGCAATGCTACATTGATTGTAGAAAATATATCACATATCGGACCCTCATTTCGCAAATAAGAACTCTCCAAATGTCATCCCACGACCCCTGCACAACAATTAGCACTGGGGTCGAAGGGAAAAATTATCAAGAAAGCATGGCTAAGGAGACAACTATTCACCCCGTAGATACCCCTCTCAATCAAGGATGCACCCTCAACACAAACATGAGTGTCATCATAGGCAAATAGGTAATAAAGAAAGGTGTCACACAAAACAACCTCTTCAACTAAAGTGACCTCAAGTGTAGACTCATTATGGGGTTCAAGCACAAGTTCAAGCAAGCCACTACTATTTGGAACACTCATGGAAGAAGTGACAATTTGCAAACAAGTTTCACCTTCTTTTTCAAAGCATCCTTCCCCAACTATCATGTCATATCCCTTTAAGGGAAGGTTTCTATCACAAGGGAAAGGGTTATCTAACCTATGTCAAGCCAGAAGTAGCATCTCCCCATCCCATAGGTTAGGAGATCTAGCATAGTCCTTCCAAGAAGTGTGCTCTTGGTCATGTAACTCACTCCCCTTCTTTGAAGAGCACTCTTCAGTTTCAAAAGCCATTTTCAAATTTGACGTTGGTCCATCAAGTGGTTCACAAACCCTCAAGAAGGATCCCTTGTCATCGGGGATGGTGTCAAGAACTTCACCCACCCTGTCACGACCCGAACTACGGGCCGCGACGGGCATCCGGGGCTAACCACCGAATACCGCTCATGCTATTGTCTATATACTCTCCTTCACAATGCTTGTCCAATTTCATGAAAACATCTCATCATTTAGAACATAATCACTTTTTTTTTAAGCATAAACTTTTCGGTTAACAAAAGGTATTTATACATACACGTACATATACATGAATATACGTGGGGACCATGGGACCATACTTCCCACACATGCGTATCTACGAGCCTCTACTAGAATACTAAACATATGGACGGGACAGGACCCCGTCATGCCCAAAATATGAATATACAAATATGTACCAAAAGAATAATCAATAGCACCTCCGGATGATGGAGTGCTCACAAACCAGCTACTGGCTCCTAGGGATCAGCGCCGTCTCCCTGTCTACCTGTGGGCATGAACACAGCGTCCGAAGAAAGGACGTCAGTACGAGCATTGTGCGAGTATGTAAGGCGAGGGAGTGAAATAACATAATCGGAGGATCATAAATCATGAGATAAGGGTATAACACCGTACACTCTTTACATAGGAACCGGGTTCATGTACATACATCATATATAAATACATCACATGCATTATCATAACATGCAAGCATCGTCACATCAATCATACATCATCACATCGTCACCGCGTCCGGGTAACCCTCCCATGCAGCCCACTAGTGGTGACATGTCCGCCCTTTTCTCGGTGCGGTGGAATCATAGCCCGCCGTAGCGGTGACATGTCCGGCCAATTAGGCATGGTGGAATCATATTATCACACATACCATGCAATTCATATACTTGTCATCGTTAACATTCATTTCATAGACATATCGTGGCTTATCACAATATTACCATAGTTTAGCATCCCTAGTTACATATACATATACATACATTAAGCTTAAGGGCGGCCATGTTTATGTCGGGGTGACATAAGGTCGTAAACCCCCGATCATGTTATAGAATAGCATAAGCGTCATATCTCACCTTGGAGGAGTTTACAATTTAAGGTGAGTACATATAAGAAGGAATGCCAATGGATCGTGATCATCGTCATTGATATCGTAAGAACAATATATCGTGGTCCCTAGAGTCTTTATTGTATTCATAGCGTATTTCTTATCCCGTCTTGCTACTCATGAACTTAGGCTCTTCATCTCTAGGAACGTAGAAAATTCGGGAAGGAAGAGGAAAATCATACATAAGATTCATGCCTTAGAAGGAGGGGTAATGCCTCACATACCTTTGTCGTTTAATTTCTTTACAACTTGCTCGTCCTCCTTTAACGTCCTCGCTTCTACCTTCAAGAGAATCCGTATCGTCGTTAGCTAGGCAATTACAAAACCATGCCTCTTAAGGCTAAAGAAAATTGGGCAGCGTTTCCTTTGTTTATACTACTTTCCGCCATATTCCATATCAACTCCCAACACTCATAACAACCATCACAATATCGCTAATGACAATCGTCACTCATTCCCATGATTCGCATTTCATAATTTCACTTAACTTCTCCATATTCATGACTAAGGTTTATTATCACATTCATTCACTTGTAATACTTATTCCATGCTTCAAATATCATTTATAACACATTTTCAATCTCCACATAATCATTTTCGTGATTCATCGCAACTACTATTCAACAATGACATTATTCCCCCATTTATGACCCATTTTCTTTACTCTTTCATAATCTAAGTGTTTCATCTTAATAATACTTCAATCAACATCTAAAGTTCATGAAACTTACCTCAAATGGTAGAGGAATAAACCTTGAATGATGATACACCTTCTAGCACAAAACCCTATTTCTTCTCTCTTGGAATTCCTTGCCTTTGGTAGCTTTAATGGAGTTCCTTAAGCTTGATTCTCTTGATTTTCTTGCTGTTGATCCTTGATTCACTTAGTTTTCTTGGGGAAGAAATGTTTAGAAGTTTCTAGAGGTGTGGAGAGGTTGAAGTCGTGGTTGGAAATGAATAAAATGAAGTGGACTTAACATTTAAAGACTTGGAGAGGTTCGGCCGAGGAGTGGGACTTCCACGGACGGCTTCACGGTCCGTGGAACCCTTTGTTGGCCGTGGAACTGGTCGTGGTTCACGACCAGCCAGCCACACTTTCTGCTGCCTGTTCCACGGACACATCCACGGGTCGTGGAACATTGTGTTGTCCGTGGAACATGGCCGTGGAACTCACAGTTCCACCGGAATGGTTCCCGTCGTTTCGTTTGATCTCCAATCCTTATGAACCCTTCTTGGCACTTGTTTATCACTTCGTTATTAATCTAGGGGACGTCGTAACTCTTCCCCACAACATCCTTAAGGTATCCCTAACCCCCATACTCATAGTTTGCGTCCAATACACTAACTTATAACTCGTTTCCCTTAACGACTTTCTTGCTCCAACTCGGATGCCTTTGGAATCTTGGTTAGGACTGTCAATTTCTACTTCTTGCTTATCCCACCTCGCATACGTCATGTCCTTCGCGAGTCTACATACTTATATACTAAGGGGAAATTTCCGAGGTGTAACATTCTTCCCCCCTTTTTGGAACATTCGTCCTCGAATGTTAAGTCATCGAGGATTCTACAAAAATTTCGCCAGAGTTTCCCCTGTAATATGGCGATACCATCCTGTCACAACAGCCCATAATATCGTTGCCTCACTGGGCTACAACACAATAACAATATAGATTGGCCACACACGACCCATATACATAAAAGTAAAGCATATATACCTTATCATCCCGATGTTTCATCATATGTCTCCTCTGGGGGTTGAAATAAGTGCGGATAGGTGGATTTCATCTTTTCTTCCGCTTCCCAAGTCGTTTCTTCTCGGTTGTTATTCCGCCACAGGACCTTGACTGAAGCTACTTCTTTATTCCGAAGCCTTCGTACTTGCCTGTCTAATATGGCAATAGGGACCTCTTCATAAATTAGCTTTTCTGTGATTTGGACATCATTGACGGGTACGATCTTTGTAGGATCCCCAACACATTTGCGGAGCATTGAGACATGGAATACTGGATGAACTAATTCAAGCTCTGAAGGCAAGTCTAACTCATATGCTACTTGACCCACCTTACGGATGATTTGGTAAGGTCCGATATATCGCGGACTCAATTTTCCCTTTTGCCAAATCTCATCACTCCTTTCATTGGTGACACTTTCAAGAATACCCAATCATTGACTTGAAATTCTAGATCTCGTCGGCGGTTGTCCGCATAAGACTTTTGGCGACTTTGGGCCGTCAATAATCGATCTCGGATCATTTTGACTTTTTCCACCGCTTGTTGAACTAATTCGGGGCCTATCAATTGTACTTCTCCGACGTCAAACCATCCAATCGGAGATCTACATTTTCTTCCATACGAGCTTCATACGGAGCCATTTGAATACTTGGAATGATAAGCTTGTTATAGGCAAATTCGATTAAGGGTAAGTGGTCATCCCAACTACCACCAAAATCTAAAACACATGCCCTTAACATATCTTCCAAGGTATGTATAGTGCGCTCGGCTTGTCCGTCAGTCTGCGGATGGAATGCCGTGCTGAGCTTCACTTGAGTGCCTAGACCCTCTTGGAAGGATTTCCAGAACTTGGCTGTAAATTGTGCTCCTCTGTCTGTAATGATAGATATTGGAATACCATGAAGCCTCACAATCTCCTTAAGATATAACCTTGCATAATCCTCCGCCGAATACGTAGTTCTGACTGGGAGAAAATGAGCTGCCTTTGTCAATCTATCCACGATCACCCACACAGAATCATACTTACTTCGGGAACGAGGTAGTCCTACAACGAAATCCATATTGATCACTTCCCATTTCCATGTAGGAATTTCCATCGCTTGCAGTAATCCCCCTGGCTTCTGGTGTTCTACCTTTACTTGCTGGCAATTTGGACATTTGGCCACAAATTCTGCTATGTCTCTTTTCATGCCGTCCCACCAATACATCGATTTAAGATCATGGTACATCTTCGTCGTTCCAGGATGAATAGAATACCGCGAGTAGTGAGCTTCCTCTAAAATTCGGCGGCGTAGGTCTGCCACATTCGGGACACATAGTCTATTCTGGTACCTGAGAACCCCATCTCGTCGAGACTTCAAATGGTGACCCTCCTTTTGGGAATTTCACACCTTTATAATATTCCAATTTGGAATCCTCGCATTGACGCTCTTTTATTTCTGCGTCCAAGGATGAAACTGTCGGATTACTAACACTAATTCCTGCATCACCTGAGTCGATTATACGCACTCCAAGATTCGCCAACTGGTGGAGTTCATGAATTAGCTCTTTCTTCCCTGGGGGAACTTCACATGAGCTGCCCATTGATCGGCGACTAAGTGCGTCGGCGACTACATTAGCTTTTCCGGGGTGGTATAAAATATTAACATCATAATCCTTCAATAATTCTAACCACCGCCTCTGCCGCAGATTCAACTCCTTCTGTTTGAAAATATATTGAAGACTCTTATGATCTGTATAGATATCGACATGTACGCCATACAAGTAATGTCTCCACATTTTCAATGCATGAATAACTGCGGCCAATTCGAGATCATGAGTTGGGTAGTTCTTTTCATGTTTCCGCAGCTGTCTTGAAGCATAAGCAATGACCTTCCCATGCTGCATTAATACACATCCCAGCCCCACACCGGAAGCATCACAATACACAACATAGCCATACGGCCCTTCTGGAAGTGTTAAGACTGGAGGGCTGAGGTTAATCTGTCTTTTAATTCTGGAAGCTACGCTCACAAGCGTCATTCCACTGAAACTTTACTGACTTCTGGGTTAGCTTCGTCAACGGGGCTGAAATAGACGAAAAGCCCTCTACGAATCTTCTATAATAACCTGCCAATCCCAGAAAACTGCGAACTTCTGTAGGTGTCGTAGGCCTCGGCCACGTCTTCACTGCTTCAATCTTCTGAGTGTCGACTCTAATACCATCATTTGAAATCACGTGGCCCAAGAATGTCACAGAGTTTAACCAGAACTCACACTTTGAAAATTTCGCATACAATTCCCGAGCTCGAAGAATGCCAAGAACAATGCGCAGATGATCCGCATGTTCCGACTCCGTGCGAGAATACACCAAAATATCATCAATGAATACTATCACAAATAGGTCTAAGAGAGGTCTGAATACGTTATTCATTAAGTTCATGAACACTGCCGGCGCGTTAGTTAGCCCGAACGACATCACCCGGAATTCGTAATGACCATATCTCGTTCTGAAAGCTGTTTTGGGGATATCTTCCTCTTTAACCCTCACTTGATGATAACCTGATCGCAAATCTATCTTGGAAAACCACTTGGCACCCTGCAGCTGGTCAAATAAATCGTCAATCCTCGGAAGTGGATACTTATTCTTTATCGTCACTTTGTTCGGTGTCGTAATCAATACACATCCGTAGGGAGCCATCTTTCTTTTTCACAAATAAAATCGGTGCTCCCCACGGAGATGAACTGGGCCTGATAAATCCCTTCTCGAGCAGATCTTTCAACTGTGCCTTTAATTCCTTCAATTCTGCTGGTGCCATTCGATAAGGAGGAATAGAAATAGGTTCAGTATCCGGCAACACATCAATGGCGAACTCAATGTCCCTTTCTGGGGGAAGACCTGGGAGTTCATCTGGGAATACATCCGGAAACTCGTTTACCACCTAGCAGTTGGAGAGTTGGGGACTTTGCTTCCGTGTCATGAACTCGGACTAGATGATAGATATAGCCTTTAGCTATCATTTTTCTTGCCTTAAGGTAGGAAATAAACCTACCTCTCGGAGTTGCCGTATTACCTTTCCATTCTAGCACGGGCTCTCCCGAAAATTGGAATCGGACTGATTTCATTCGGCAATCAACATTAGCATAGCATGAGGCCAACCAATCCATACCCATGATTACATTGAAGTCTAACATTTCAAGCTCAACTAAATCAGCCTTGGTTTGGCGATCGCATAACACAACTATACAATCTTTATACACTTGTTTCGCTATCACGGGATCACCAACCGGAGTAGATACCTCAAAAGGTTTAATCGGCTCGGGCTTCACCCCAATACGATTAGCAACATATGGAGTAATATAAGACAGCGTGGACTCGGGGTCTATCAATGCATACACATCATAGAAGAATACAGACAATATACCTGTAACCACATCTGGGGACGACTCGAGATCTGCCCGTCCGGCTAAGGCATATAAACGGGGTTGTGTGGCACACAGTAGCCCCCTCGGCCTCTACCTCGGCTTGCGAAACGGGGGGTCCGTCCCGTCGGACGTACGGATGAAGAACCCGCCGCCGACCCCGTGGGCCGAGCCCCGCCCCTGCGCCATATCTCGAGGGACGGTCTCTCATCAAGTGCCTACCTGCCCACAAATATAACACGCATCTGTGCCCTGGCGACATGGCCCTGAGTGCAATTTTCTGCACTGGCTGCATCGGGGAACTGGTGGTCTCCCTTGACCGTAATCTCCCCCGGACTGAGAACTTGGAGCCCTCGAACTCTGGCCCTGCCCTGAACGGTAAGAACGATCGGATCTCCTGCCTGTAAACCGGGGAGGTGCACTTGTCACTGACTGGCTTGAGGCCCGCCTCGATCCACCCCCATAATCACCTCCTGCGCCCATAGATCTTGCCCGTTTGCTCTTCCCTCTATCACACGATCACCCTCTTCGCGGGGTTCTTGCCCACTAAATTTTGATAAGCTTGAATTCGGGAAATGTCCATCCGTCTTGTAGTGAAGGACAATCTTTAAACAAATGTGGCCCTAAGCCACTCACGAATCGGTATACCCTGTCACCCATATCGGCCACCATTGTAGGAGCATATCTCGCCAAAGAATTAAATTGGAGACTGTACTCCCGGGCGCTCATACTCCCTTGCTTTAAATTCAGGAACCTATCCGCTCTAGCTCGGCGGACCTCAGGAGGTAGGTAGTGGCGAATGAAAGCATCAACAAACTCTTGCCACACGGGAGGAGGCGCATTTTCTTGCCTCGATGCTCTCCAATTATTGTACCATAAAACCGCCACGTCTCGGAGTCTATATGATGCCAACTCCACTGACTCGGTCTTGGAAGCATGAATAATCCGCAACGTTCCCAACATTTCATCAATAAAGCCTTGCGGGTCTTCGTCCGGCTTGGACCCGAAAAATTCCGGCGGATTAAGACTCATGAAGTTACGAGCTCGACTCGATCACTTGGGCCCGCATTTTGCCTTTGTGCCTGGGCGGCAACCAACTGAGTCAACAAATTAATGGCCTCGGCTACTTGTTGGCCGAAGCGGTCGGAGGAATAGGAGCCGGAACAGAAAACCCTTCTTGTCCTTCTGTGATAGGAGGAGTAGTGGAGGCATTGGATAAAGCCTCATGATGTGATTCCCCTTCCTCTATATTCACAGGCGGCTCTGTTATATCCCGCATTTTGTGCGTTCGAATAATTCAAGATAATCGCGGGAAGACAACAAGCAAGGCCTTATTTTTATTTCGTTAAGTATATGAATGGTTTATGAAGCGGAATTATAAAGAGAGTCTAGGGGTAAAGTCGGAATTTTTGGAAACGACTTTATGAATTATTGCTTGTCATGAAATACAATTGGGCTTGGATTAAATTTTTGGAAACAAAAGAGAGGCCCAACCGGCCATGGCATGGGCTAGGCCCATGAAGGGATTTAATTTGCACTAATAAAAGATGACTTAGTGGTCATCTTTCTCATAATTTCTAGAGAATTCAAGAACAAGAAAGGAGGAGAAACTCTCCAAGGCCATTCGGCCCTTTGGAAAAAAAAAACAAGAAACCGAGAGAAAAAAAAAGAGAAAGAGAAGGAGAGAAAGCTTTCAACTTGTTCCTCCTAGCTAAACAATTCATTAAAAGGTTCTTGGCAAGTTGAAGAGGTTGTTGGAGCAAGAATACCTCATGTTCACATAAGTTGGAAATCTCTAACCAAGTGAAGAATTGAAGAAAAGGTAAGGTTTGGCTCTTCTTGCATGTTATGGATAATTTTGCATGTTGTAGAGTATAGAAATAAATGAAATTCATGAAGGATATGAATATAGGGGTGTGGCCGTGTACCTATGGTGTGTGTGTAGGAATGATGATTTAACTATTTTATCTAATATATGGTTGTTGTTGTTGTGAATGCTAAGTGGATAATGGAAATTGAATGATTTTGGAAAGGGTGTAGTTGTGTGCATATATGATGTGGCCGTGTGGTATAGAGTATGTGTAGCCGTGTATGTGTTGAATGATGAAAGAAGAGGAGCCAATATTATTTAGTGTTTTGGTTGTTGTTGTGTTGTGAATACCATGTTGCTAATGAATGCATAATAATCTTGTGAAGTTGTAGAAGTTGGAGACTTGTGATTGAAGTACTTGAATTGAATATAATGTTCTTGCATGCATGGAAGCTAATGAGACTGGTATGATATCGTTGGTATATGAATTATTAGGTTGTTATTGTTTTCATTGGAGTTTGGAAGTCTTGAAGGAAGTAGTATATTGATTAAGTTGTTAGAATGTATCTTGGATTGAAATTGGAAATTGTTAATATGGTTGCGATATTATGATTGATAGTTTGGCCGGGTTGAATTCCCGGATTGTTGTTGATGAGAATTGGCTAAGATGATTTTGGGGAATGATGTATTTACGGAGGGAAGTGCTGCGAAATTTCGGTAGCAAGTGTTGTTTTAAGAATTCAATTCTAAAGGTACTAATCATGTTTGGTAAACATGACCAATTTGTAGATTACGGCGAAGTTGGAGCTTGAATTTGGAGTGGCATAAGGAGCGAAAAGAGGTATGTAAGACTTTATTTCCTTTCTTTGGCATGTCTTAGACGTGTAGGCTTGATTTCGCGCCTCGGGGACTTTCCTAACTCTAGAAATCCGAGATTGAAATTAACTACTATTCATTCAGTAGAATTGAGTTAGAACTTGCATAAAATGTTGGAAAAACTTCTTGGACGTCCAGAACTTACACAAATAGGACTCGACTACCCTAAGACCCTCCCAAGTGACGCTATGAATTGTAATATACGCAAATTTGATATGCCGCCTCATTTGACTCGAGGTGGGCCCACTATTCCCGAACTCTCTCTTATTGCCCCATTTGACTTATTTTCATTCTATAGTTAAGGAAAGTTTTTGGTTATTATTCTAACTACTAAATCATAGTTGTTTTACAAATCCCTTGATTCCAAAACATGATTTTCCTTCCTAAAAGTTTACAAATGTTTTCCAAAATATTCGTTTTTCTCCAAAAACTAAGTTTTACAATATTGCAAGCCTTAATGACTAAGACGACGACTATGACTCTATGATGGAAAAAAAAATGAAAATGATGATTCTATGATTAAAGGTTCCAAGTCTATGATTCCAGTGCCGAGATGAGAACGTTAAACTATTTCTTGAATCCTCGGCTCTACTCATGAATAGTGCTTTCCTTTAAAGATTCTAAGTACACGAACGATGCCCTATGATCCTATGTTATACTTTCTCATGATATTGCTCTCCACTAATAGTCTCGCCTTATATTAATCATCCCTTCAAGGTGAGATAAGCGCCCTTAATTATTCTATAATATAATCGGAGGTTCCCGACCTTGCGTCACTCCGATGGACACATGATTTTCTTGGGCTCCCCGCATGCTATATATATATATATATATATATATATATATATATATATGTATAAAAATGTATTTGGGGAAAACCGGAAAAAGAGCGGTACTCGGGTGCATGTATCCGTACTTGACTTGATATCATCCCGGACGCGGGATGCCCGGACGCGGGAATTATGCTATGTGGGCGAGCCGACACTGTTCGGTGCTATGATATACTATGCTATGCTATGATACTATGATATACTATGCTATGCTATGATACTATGATATACTATGCTATGCTATGAAACTATGATATACTATGCTATGCTATGATACTATGATATTTTACGCCATGCTATGATACTATGACATAAATTCTATTTTCTATGTCTATGAAAAGAAATGTTCTTTTTCTAAAAAGGAAAAACAAGCATGCATGATATCCGGCTTGTTCCATTCTTATCTCGGATGACCCCACGATATTGTTGCTTATAATCTATGCTCTTGCTTATGTTATTTTCTATGTCTTACATACTTCCTGTCCATATATTCGCATCGACGTCCCTTCTTGTGGACGCTGCGTTTCATGCCGCGCGAGTCGGAGGAGCCGATCCTTGGAGTCCCTTCAAGGATAAAGCTTGTTTCGGAGCCCCGGTCCTTGGTACTACTTTTGTGTACATACCTCGGCCTTTCCTATGTATATGTGTACTATGTTTAGAGGCTGGTGTGTACATGCTTTTGTATTTCGGATTGTCCCCGTCGCTGTATAGTATGATCGTGAAGCCTATTAGTCTAAGTTCATAGTTGTGCTATGTTTGTTAATGCTTTTCAAAAAAAAAAACGGTGTAGTTTATACGTGTAATAAGAGTCAGCGGGTTCGCTCGGCTCCGAATATGGGGTCGGGTGCCCATCACACCCTAGTAAGATCGGGGTGTGACAGGCTCTCTCTCCGCTCGCCTCTTTGTCGTAGTCTTGCCCTTACGCGGCTTTAACTTTTGGCGGCATTTCTGAAATCATAGCACATTCGTTAGGGAGGAGTATATCTTATACACGGCTCTATCGCACGATCTCATATGAAGAAGGATGGTCATTTTTCCTAAATGCCCTGTAGCCTCCTATTTATTAGCGTGGCGCGCAACACACCATAAACAAGACTCTACTAGACACGGCTCGTAGACACTTCCTAGGACTGAACTGCTCTGATACCACTTTTGTCACGACCCGAACTACGGGCCGCGACGGGCATCCGGGGCTAACCACCGAATACCGCTCATGCTATTGTCTATATACTCTCCTTCACAATGCTTGTCCAATTTCATGAAAACATCTCATCATTTAGAACATAATCACTTTTATAAACATAAACTTTTCGGTTAACAAAAGGTATTTATACATATACGTACATATACATGAATATACGTGGGGACCATGGGACCATACTTCCCACACATGCGTATCTACGAGCCTCTACTAGAATACTAAACATATGGACGGGACAGGACCCCGTCATGCCCAAAATATGAATATACAAATATGTACCAAAAGAATAATCAATAGCATCTCCGGATGATGGAGTGCTCACAAACAAGCTACTGGCTCCTAGGGATCAGCGCCGTCTCCCTGTCTACCTGTGGGCATGAACACAGCGTCCGAAGAAAGGACGTCAGTACGAGCATTGTACTGAGTATGTAAGGCAGGAGTGAAATAACATAATCGGAGGATCATAAATCATGAGATAAGGGTATAACCAGTACACTCTTTACATAGGAACCGGGTTCATATACATACATCATATATAAATACATCACATGCATTATCATAACATGCAAGCATCGTCACATCAATCATACATCATCACATCGTCACCCGCGTCCGGTAACCCTCCCACGCAGCCCACTAGTGGTGACATGTCCGCCCTTTCTCGGTGCGGTGGAATCATAGCAGCCCGCCGTAGCGGTGACATGTCCGGCCAATTAGGCACGGTGGAATCATATTATCACACATACCATGCAATTCATATACTTGTCATCGTTAACATTCATTTCATAGACATATCGTGGCTTATCACAATATTACCATAGTTTAGCATCCCTAGTTACATATACATATACATACATTAAGCTTAAGGGCGGCCATGTTTATGTCGGGGTGACATAAGGTCGTAAACCCCCGATCATGTTATAGAATAGCATAAGCGTCATATCTCACCTTGGAGGAGTTTACAATTTAAGGTGAGTACATATAAGAAGGAATGCCAATGGATCGTGATCATCGTCATTGATATCGTAAGAACAGTATATCGTGGTCCCTAGAGTCTTTATTTTATTCATAGCTTATTTCTTATCCCGTCTTGCTACTCATGAACTTAGGCTCTTCATCTCTAGGAACGTAGAAAATTCGGGAAGGAAGAGGAAAATCATACATAAGATTCATGCCTTAGAAGGAGGGGTAATGCCTCACATACCTTTGTCGTTTAATTTCTTTACAACTTGCTCGTCCTCCTTTAACGTCCTCGCTTCTACCTTCAAGAGAATCCGTATCGTCGTTAGCTAGGCAATTACAAAACCATGCCTCTTAAGGCTAAAGAAAATTGGGCAGCGTTTCCTTTGTTTATACTACTTTCCGCCATATTCCATATCAACTCCCAACACTCATAACAACCATCACAATATCGCTAATGACAATCGTCACTCATTCCCATGATTCGCATTTCATAATTTCACTTAACTTCTCCATATTCATGACTAAGGTTTATTATCACATTCATTCACTTGTAATACTTATTCCATGCTTCAAATATCATTTATAACACATTTTCAATCTCCACATAATCATTTTCGTGATTCATCGCAACTACTATTCAACAATGACATTATTCCCCCATTTATGACCCATTTTCTTTACTCTTTCATAATCTAAGTGTTTCATCTTAATAATACTTCAATCAACATCTAAAGTTCATGAAACTTACCTCAAATGGTAGAGGAATAAACCTTGAATGATGATACACCTTCTAGCACAAAACCCTATTTCTTCTCTCTTGGAATTCCTTGACTTTGGTAGCTTTAATGGAGTTCCTTAAACTTGATTCTCTTGATTTTCTTGCTCTGTTGATCCTTGATTCACTTAGTTTTCTTGGGGAAGAAATGTTTAGAAGTTTCTAGAGGTGTGGAGAGGTTGAAGTCGTGGTTGGAAATGAATAAAATGAAGTGGACTTAACATTTAAAGACTTGGAGAGGTTCAGCCGAGTGGGACTTCCACGGACAGCTTCACGGTCCGTGGAACCCTTTGTTGGCCGTGGAACTGGTCTTGGTTCACGACCAGCCAGCCACACTTTCGCTGGCTGTTCCACGGACACATCCACGGGTCGTGGAACATTGTCTTGTCCGTGGAACATGGCCGTGGAACTCACGGTTCCACCGAATGGTTCCGTCGTTTCGTTTGATCTCCAATCCTTATGAACCCTTCTTGGCACTTGTTTATCACTTCGTTATTAATCTAGGGGACGTCGTAACTCTTCCCCACAACATCCTTAAGGTATCCCTAACCCCCATACTCATAGTTTGCGTCCAATACACTAACTTATAACTCGTTTCCCTTAACGACTTTCTTGCTCCAACTCGGATGCCTTTGGAACCTTGGTTAGATCGTCAATTTCTACTTCTTTTATCCCACCTCGCATACGTCATGTCCTTCGCGAGTCTACATACTTATATACTAAGGGGAAATTTCCGAGGTGTAACACACCCCATGCTTGTCATCAAGACTAAGCTCATCATCATCCCATAGTGGGCTACAAAACACATTATAGTCTCTAAAGGAAACTTCATGCTCAACATTACCATACACCCCACTAGGTACATCATTTTCACAAGTCATGTCAACTTCAAATAAGGCATTATCTCTAATGAGAGGACAATCATTAAACGATGAAGGTTCAAAACATGCAATTCTACTCTCATAAGGACAAATGTTATTTTTCTAATCACTTTCATGCACGTGACTAGATAAGTGATCAACTATATCAACATCATCACTAAATTAAGGGTCATTTAGCACAACACACAAATCCTCAATTAGTGGACTATCAGCACAAGCAAATTGATCTAGACAAATTTCCACAGTAGTTGGACACAAATCGATCTTAATAGAAGAGTCAATTCGATCATCTCTAGGATCAACTAGTAGGTGAGCTATCATATCACGTGATAATGTATTAACATGCAAATCACAAATGTCAACACTAGGTGGACACAAATTGATCTCACAAGAAGAATCAAGATGGTCATCAAATGGATCAACTAGTGTTGGACCACCCATATCAACGACATTGTCAACAATCAATGGAGACTCACTAAGATTATCACAAGGTAAAGGTTCATTAAGCTCACATAAAGACAAGCTTTCGCTCACATTCAATTCAACCACATGATCATTCACATCATTTAGAGTGTTAAGTTTAGCTATTGTTCTTTACCTTGATTTTTGACTTTGGAGTCCATTTGTTCCTTGGGGAAGCTTTCAACTACCTCATGAACTTTTAAAGTTTGAGATTCATCATTTGGTTTGCTTCCAAGAATACCTGCACCATCATTAAGACAACTAGAGAAGAAAGAAAAGTTACAAGGGTTAGAATGGGATTGTGACAACTCTCTCACATCACTCCTCACAACCTCTTCTTTTTCCACTCTAGAGTTGTCACTTTTCACTCCCTTTCTCCTCTCAATCTTTTCTCTCTCAATTTCATAGGAGTTGGGACAAGTGCCAAGTACTTCTTTGCAACGGTTAGAGGAACCCTCCACTTTACTCTTCTCTTTCCCTTCACAAGGCTTAGACTTTTTCGCCTTCATTTGTTGTTCCTTGCTTAAGCGTTCCATCATTAGGTGAATCTCTTCTAAATTCTTCTTTTCCCATTGTGGGATTTTGGGACCACTCTCCATAGGACGGGGTTCACTTGCAATTGTGTCACAACCTAATCGGAGGGTTATGACGGACACCCAGAAGCTGACCTCATAGATGCCATAATACATACATAATATACCTGCTCATGCTCATTCTGGGCCACCTGAGGGCACTCACAACATAATGTGTTGTCTGATAGGTATCATAAACTGAAGGGTCACTGCCCTTGAAAGGTATATAAATACACGCAACACTAAATCGAGCTGGGTTACAAGCCGACAAGGCTACCCGATAAAACTATATAACCAAACAAGTGCTGAGCGGGCCATACTGTCTGACTGAATATAAGTATCTACGAGCCTCTACTGACATACTGGACATGCTGCGGAAGGGACAGGGCCCCTGCCCCTACCCATAAACATCAAAACATATACCAGGTCTAGATGGCAACTCCGGCAAGAGAAGAGTGCTCCACTGTCAAGCTGAAAAAGTAGCCTAAGGATGCAATCTGTCATCCTGGCTATCTAAACCTGCAGGCATGAACGTAGCCCCCCTCCCCGGAACAATAGTGGAGTTAGCACAGAAAATGTACTTAGTATGTAAGGCAGAAGAGTAACATACAGATAGGAGTCATAAAGAAAATCTGAAACTCGTAAACTAAATTGACTGACTGAATGCATCTGTAAGTCTGATTATTTGAACATGTCTGTGTGAATGCATCTATATGTCTGCTTACTGAAAATGCCTCTGCAGGCGTATGATATGCATAGGTCGTAGTACCGAGGAACGTACAGCCCTATCCATATCCCATATAGGCCCCTTCGGACATAATAACATAATGGCCCCTTCTGGCAGCCCTTTCGGGTATAATAATCATCATCACTGTGCACCAGCTGAGCAGGTGGTAATACGTATATAACGCCTCGCCCTTTTCCCATACCCTATACATACATATATATATATATATATATATATATATATATGGTAATACGTATATAACGCCTCGCCCTTTTCCCATACCCTATACATATATATATATATATATATATAATATACGCATATATAATGCCTTCTGTTCATGAGTCAATATGCATGTTGCAAATGAATGTAATGCATAAACATAAACTAACATTATGATGATACAATATTTAGGACCCATGAACAGAAGGAATAATCATAATAGAGGGGTACAAGATCATCAATAACTGAGATGCTCCTAATACTTCTAAGAGTAGGGTAATATGGAGACTCGATTACTCGTTGTTCGCTCGCATCATAGTATCATACTAAAAAGAAAGAAAGGGAAAGCCTTAACATACCTTATTTATCTCCTACGAGTTAATTCTTATTCTCCTGAACTGGCAAATCTACACTCAAGAGAAATTATATTACCGTTAGACTTATCGTCATATGCCTATCTCAAGTCCTCAAACCAAACTCCTTTAGAAATTGCCAAAATTCAAGCAGTATATCCCCCGTTTATATGCCTAGCCCGAAGTCACAATCCAACAACCAACAACAACAACAACAATACCAACATCAACAACAATTTTATCAATACCAATATGTTCCATAAAACATCCCACACGATGTTTTTTAACATACAACAACAATATACACTTCCTTTCTTCCCAATCAAGGAGCATAATCTCATCAACACACCAAAAACATTAGATACCATCTCTATACATGTAAATCAGCCAGCCACAGGGCCACAACATGCTCAAAATAGTCCATAAACACGACAACTACAAAACGACACTTTATGACCTTTCCTCCATAACTATTTTCACTTTTAAGACTTGCTAAACCTTCAAATTAACTCAACATAAGAGATAGGATGAAGAACATACCTTATACTTGAAGAAATTCAGCCACACCAACTTCCTTCAAGACCAAACTTTCCACAACATCAAGTAGAAGAAAGAACAATCACCTTTCATGGACTAGTTTGGTGTAATCTTGTTAAATTCTTGATTTAATGGGCTATAAATGTTTAGGGGTTGTGTTGGGAAGTTTCTACGAATATTGAGAAAGTAAAAATTCTGAAAAAATGGAGTTAATGGGGTATTTATACCCCTCATAAGTCGGTTCCACCGACCTTCTCAAGTGGGACCCGCGGAAGCCATTTGGCAGCTTGGAGTCTTTGTCATAAAATAGCCATAATTCTTGCTCCCGATATCGTATGAGAGCCCACGACTTACGTTTGGAAAAATCTTTCAATTATCTACAACTTTGATTTTTGGTGTATTTCCAAATTCCAAACTTATAATAGCGTTTTGGCCCCTCCAAGTCAGATCATCCGAAAACGTATCCTTAAATCATCCTTTTGGAGGGCTTATGCCCATCCTTGGCTTAAGAGTCCGTCTTAAAATTTGCTCAACTTCCCATGTACTACTCATATCACTTTTCATATGTCTTTTATAAAACCCCGACATGTGGGCCCCACCTTAACTTACGGTTACTTCAAGTAACGTGTTCACTAATTTACTCCATACGGTCTCCAAATGTCATATATATATTCTTATACTCAGATCATATAATCTTCATCCCTGATCCTTGTATAACTTTTCTCTCCCTTGAGCTCATACTAAGCCATCTACAGTCTTGGTAACACAAAATTTTTCGGGGTGTAACATCCTTCCCCCCTTAGAAACATTCGTCCTCGAATGTTTAAACTAGTCTTGTACTCTGTCCCTGATCCCCTTTCTCTGGTACATCCCCTTATCGAATCATTCTTCCCGTTAACATATCACATTTAATCATACCATCGCCATAACAGGTCTCCATTGGTTATGTCACACCCCGGTCTTACTAGGGTGTGATGGGCACCCGACCCCATATTCGGAGCCGAGCGAACCCGCTAACTCTTGTTACACATATAAACTTATGAGTCCGATAGAAGTGAATACATAGAATTTTTTTTTTTCATAAGCAAAATCTAACATCATATAAGACTCGTAACACGAGACGTAATAACATGTCGATTTGTTGGAGCGCTTTATGCATCGACAACCCAATACCCACGACTGCGTCCGCAAAGTCTCTAACTTTGAACAAGTCATCATGGCACATATACTCGACTCGGCGGCACTCGGGCAAGTGGAGCCTACCAACCCCGTTGGACATCTTCTATGCTAGCTTCGGCTAAATGCAGGTTCACATCGCGCGCATGAAACGCAAACGCGGCCGAAGAAGAGGGGTCAGTACGAGTAATGTACTGAGTATGTAAGACATGGATGGTAACATAGAAAGAGACATAATTATGTGCAACAACAGTATGGAGATGTAGAGCATATCTGTACATATGAGACATATCACGTATAAGGGAGTAAGCATTGCATAGGGAACATGTCATATGTAAAGTCATTAACTTTTGTACATTTAGAGCATATCATGAAAAACTATAACCGGTACATAGGGATCATATCTTGTAAAGCCTGTTGTATATATGAGTGCCCAGGGGCCGCCATGCATGCTTGTACGGTCATATGGTATCATAGCGCCGACAAGCCGCTCACCCCACATAGCGCCGAAATACGTCGGCTCGCCCATAAATCCCGCGTCGGGATGATAAGCGGTGACCGGTGGCAATGAAACATGTGTCCCTTCCCATTTCCCCTCGTGTACATGTATCCCATCCCCCAACCCCCGGCCTCCCAGGTATGGCATGCATGAGAGCCCAAAGAAAGTCATGTACTCGTCGGAGGGACGTAAGGTCGGAAACCTCCGATCGCATTATGGAGTAATCATGGCCGCTTTGTCTCACCTTGAAGGATCGATAATAATAAGGCAAGACTACCAATAGAGAATGACATTAAGAGAGCATAGAACATGTCATTTCGTACCATATCATATCACATCATGCCATATCATAGCATATCGTGTCCTGTCATAGCATGTCATCTCATATCAAATCATGTCGTATCATATCATGTCATGTCATGTCGTGTCATAGTCATTTTTCTCATATTTAACATCATCATGATCATCATAGAATCATAGTCATTGTTCCGACTCATAAGAACTTTCAATAATGTAAAACTTGGTTTTTGAAGAAAAAGGAATATTTTGGAAAACATTTGTAAACTTTTAGGAAGGAAAATCATGCCTTGGAATCGAGGGATTAGTTAACACAGCTATTGTTTGGTAGTCGGAATGGCAACCAAGATCTTCCAATAACTATAGTACGGGAATAAGCCAAATGGGAAAATAGGAGGGAATTCGGGAATAGTGGGCCCACCTCGAGTCAAATGAGGTGGCGTACACAATTTACGTATAATACGTTTCATAGCATTACTTATGAGAGTCTTAGGGTGGTCGGGTCTTATTCACACACGTTCTGGGTGTTTAGACATTTCTTTCAACTATTCATGAACATTTACTTCAATTCTACTGAATGAATAGTAACCAATTTCAATCTCGGATTTCTAGGATTAGAGTAGTCCACGAGACACGTGTTCAAGCCTATTATGTCTAAGACATGCCAAAGAAGGAAAGTGAAGTCTTACATACCTTTTCCGCCTTGTACGCGCTCCAAATTCCAGAGTTCCAAGTTACTGCAAAATCTACAATTTGGTCACATTTACCAAATATTGATTAGAGCTTTTAAGAATCCAATCTTGAATTCACATTTGCCTACAAAAATTTCGTGCAAATTTCCCGTAAATGCGCCCGTCCCGAGAATATGGCTCGCCCAATTCATCCATTAACAACAATCCGAGAATTCAACTCGCCAAACCAACAACAACCAAACCAACAATTGTGCCAACGATTTCAATAATCCATTCAACGTACATTCCAACATTAGTAGCTCTTTTTACATAATCCAACAACATTTCCTTCCTTCCATGCTCATGAAATATAACCACCACACATTAACAATATTATTCATGTAAATACAAGGAACCATACTAACATTTCATTAACTTCTCCAATAACCCATAACCAATTTCCATTTCATTTTCAACCATTAGACCTTCGTTTTTCATCATGAAATTCACAATACAACAACTAAAATATTAAATAGAATCAATTTACTATAACTTACCAATTCACCCATCATTCGGCCACAACAACTACATGCATGCTTTCATGAATTTTCATGCATTTTTATCCATTTCCATTCATTTCAACAACAATCAACACACTACATAAAATTAATTCAATCTCTTTACACACTATATACACCACGGCTACACTCCACATACACACATATTTTCACATATTTCATCCCTTTCTATACTCTACAACATATATCAAACATCCATAACATATAAAAGAAGATTGAATCCTTACCTTTTCCACTTAGTTCTTCAACTTGGCTAGAGTTGTGCCTTGCAAGAATGAATGTTTTTCTTACTCCACTAACTACACCACCTTGCTAGGGACCTTCCAATTAGTAGGGAAATAATTGTTGAACAATTTTCCTCAATATTTTTTTCCACCATGTATGGCCGAATGGCCTCTTAATGTTGGTCTTCTTTCTTTTGTCTTTCTCCTTCTCTAATTTCTTGAAAATAAATGATGACTTCCTTTGTACATATGTATATATATATATATATATATAAGTCCCATAGTCATGTGAGGGCACATGCCCTCTCTAGAAATTTCTCTCTGGAAGATGACTTATTTTTTGTCATCTTTTTCTTTTTCTTCCAAATTTTTCTAGAGTTTTCTTCTCTTTTTCTTGAAAATAAATGATGACTTAATGGTTTGACTAGGTCATCCCTTGGCCTTTTCTTGATCATTGTGAAATACCCGTTTAGCCCCTCGACTTTCCTCAATATTACCATTTTGCCCCTAGCCTTCCACATTATTTTCATTGGCCACTTCGCAAATTTCTCTTTTTACCCTTAGCCTTTCTCAATATTTCCATACTACCAACATTCATAAATAATTTTTATAACCACTCGTGCATTAAAATAACTCTTAAAAATAATCTTGTCCTTAACTCCCCGCCATTAACTCGAAATATTCAAATGTACAAAATACGAGGTATAACATCCTTCCCCCTTTTAGAACATTCGTCCTCGAATGTTCAACTAGTCTTACGGGGTCGCATAAGCACCTCGGGAGCTCCCTTTTATAGATGGTGTTGTCACCATTGTCCTTCATACTATCTCTTAGGCTATCCAATACCATTCTCTTTGTCATACTCTTTCTCTTCATATACATCCATTTTCCGGCGTCGTATTATTCAAAGTCTGTACAAACTTGTCACATTACCTTAAACATTATCCGGGCTTCTTGTTATACCCCGCGTTTTCAGAGCATGAGTTTGACGTGTACCTCATCGTAGTAATGAGATGTTTTGAAAGGCACAAGCCATGGAAAGTACGTAACAACGAAGAAAAAGGGTGAATTACGATCTCGTAAGTCATAATCGGGAAAGAATATTTTGAAACACGGGAACATGGCCATTATTAGTGTAATAAGTGATAAATATCATGTATGGAGAATTTCGGAATATTTCGGGATTGAGCAAATTGAAGAAAATAAGTTCGACGAAAATTTGAGAAACGCGGGACGGATTTTAGTTAACTTTGGAGCGCGTATCTCATAGTATATGTGGAGTTTTAAGGTGGTTCAAAGTCCTAAAATGAAGTTCGTCGAGTCTAGTTTTGTAGTGCAACCAACCGTTCATTGATAGGACATCGGAGTAGAGAATTATAGACGTTGGCAAACTGAACTGTCGTATGAAACGAGTATTCCCGCGGCACCGCTATGCCGCTACGATGCGCTACACTCTTTTGTGGCTACGGTAAAACCGACTTATTGATCAGTTTTAAGGTGTTAAAATCTCATTTTTTTTTCATCCAAAACTTCCAAAAATTTCCAGAAAATTCAGCAGCAAAGGGAGGAGCTAAAGAAAAGGTAAGATTTAATCCTTCTTTACATGTTTTATGGATGTGTTGAACGTGTTATGGTGCATGGAAATGGATGGAAAATCATGAGAGGTTGTATGTTGGGAGTTGTAGCCGTGGGTGTATGTTGTTGATGTAAGCATGACGAACCAATTTTATGTGATGTAATTTGATAGTTGTGGATGTTGTGGAGTGTGAAAATGAATTAAAATCATGAAAATATGGATGTTAAAGTTGAGTTGTGAAAGTTGAAGGTTAGTAGTGTGTTGTGTGTATGGTGTGATGATAGTGATTTAATTGTATACAACATGTTTGTGTGTTATGGTAATGTGTAGAAAGTGAATGAAACTTATGGAATGGTGTAGGTTGAGGGTTGGCCGAATAGGGGCTGTTTTGGTAGCTTATAGCGAATTGATTTTATTTGGTATGTTTTGGTTGTTGTCGTCATGAATCCAATGAGGTAAATAAGAGCCTAATGTGCCAAGTTGGTGTTGTAATTGTTGGTGGGCTGATTTAGAACCTTAAGAAATTTTAATGTGGTTTCATGAATTGGTGGAAGATAATGTCGTCAATGTGTGAAATTGTTAGTATGGTTTATGAGTTTGGAAGAAAAGAAATGCGTTGTTGATATTTCCTTGGACTTGGAGGGTTTCGGGTTGCCTTATGTTTTGGTTGGATTGTTTTGAACAATTTTGTGAATTGTGGGAAATGTTATTGATTTGTGTTTGAAAGGTTTGAATTGTTATTCGAATATGCGATTGTTGGTAGTAGTTTGAAAATATGTAGTTAAGTTGAATATAATTGGAATGTTGTCGAAGTATGTGGAAATGACTTGTTAGTGTTAGAATACGTTTGAAATTACTTCTTGATGTTGTTGAAATGGTTGTTGGTATTGTTGTTGATTTGGCCGAGTTGAATTCTCGGGGTTGGTGAATATATAGGGGAAATCTTTTGCCCAATTTTTTGGTAGAAAAAGCAATGGTTTTGGGATTGGATCCTTTAGTATGGATGACTAATGTTCGTGCT